>NC_089912.1:70686133-70688633 GCF_040182565.1 Anser cygnoides
CTCGAGTCTCCTCCTCCTCGAGTCTCCTCTCCTCGAGTCTCCTCTCCTCGAGTCCTCCTCGAGGGCCCCTCCTCCATTCCTCCCCCCGAGTCTCCCCTCGCCTCCCCTCGAGTCCTCCGAGTCCCTCCCAGTCTCCTCCTCCTCGAGTCTCCTCTCCTCGAGTCCCTCCGAGTCTCCTCCTCGAGTCTCCTCTCCTCTCTGTCTCCTCTCTCCTCTCCGAGTCTCCTCTCTCCCTGGAGTCTCCTCTCCTCGAGTCTCCCTCCTCTCAAAGTCCTCCTCCTCTCAAGTCTCCTCTCCTCGGGAGTCTCCCTCCTCTCCTCGAGTCTTCCCTGTCTCCTCTCCTCGAGTCTCCTCTCCTCGAGTCTCCTCTCCTCGAGTCTCCTCTCCTCGAGTCTCCTCTCCCTCCTCGAGTCTCCACTGCTCGGGATTCTCCCTCCCTCTCCTCCTCTCTCTCTCTCCCTCCTCTCCTCTCTCCTCTCCTCTCCTCTCCCCCCCTCCTCTCTCCTCCTCTCCTCTCCTCTCCCTCTCCTCTCTCTCTCCTCCTCCTTCTCCTCTCCTCCTCCTCCTTCTCCTCTCTCCTCTCCTTCTCCTCCTCTCCCTCCTCTCCTCTCCTCCTCTCCCTCTCCTCTCCTCTCCTCCCTCTCCCCCTCCTCCTCTCCTCCTCTCCTCTCCTCCTTCTCCTCTCCTCTCCTCTCCTCTCCTCCTCCTCTCCCTCCCTCCTCTCCTCTCCTCTCTCCTCCTCTCCTCCTCTCTCCTCCTCCTCCTCTCCTCTCCTCCTCTCCTCCTCTCCTCTCCTCCTCCGTCCTCTCTCCTCCTCCCCTTCCCCCCCCTCCTCTCCCTCTCCTCCTCTCTCCTCTCCTTCCTCTCTCCCTCCTCCTCCTTCTCCCTCTCCTCTCCTCCTCTCCTCCTCTCCCTCTCCTCTCCCTCCTCTCCTCTCCTCTCCTCTCCTCTCCTCTCCTCTCCTTCCTCTCCTCCTCCTCCCTCCTCTCTCCTCTCCTCCTCCTCTCCTCTCCTCTCCTCTCCCTAGAGTCTCCTCCCCAGCTCTCCTCTCCGAGTCTCCTTTCTCCTCGAGTCTCCTCTCCTCGGGAGTCTCCTCCTCGAGTTCCCTCCCTCCTCTCCTCCCTCTCCTGTCCTCTCCCTCTCCTGTCTCCCTCTCTCTCGAGTCTTCCTCTCCTCGAGTCTCCTCTCTCCCTCTTCTCTCTCCTCCCTCCTCTCCTCTCCTCTCTCCTCTCCTCTCCTCTCTCTCTCTTTCTCCTCTCTCCTCTCCTCTCTTCTTCCTCTCCTCGAGTCTCCTCGAGTCTCTCGGAGTCTCCCCGAGTCTCCTCTCCCTCCTCGAGTCTCCTCGGAGTCTCCCTCTCCCCGTTCTCCCGAGTCTCCCCTTTCTCTCTCCCTCGAAAGTCTCCTCTCCCTCTCCTCGAGTCTCCTCTCTCTCCCCCTCCTCTCCTCCCCTCTCCCCTCTCCCTCTCCCTCCTCCTCTCCCCTCCTCCTCCTCTCCTCTCCTCTCCCTCGAGCCCCCTCTCCCTCCTCTCCTCCCTCCTCTCCTCTCTCCTCTCCTCCCTCCTCTCCTTCCTCCCTCCTCTCCTCTCCTCTCCTCTCCTCTCCCTCCTCCTCTCTCCTCTCCTCTCCTCTCCAGTTCCTCCTCTCCTCTCCCTCCTCTCCTCTCCCTCCTCTCCTCTCCCTCTCCTCCTTCTCCTCTCCTCTCTCTCCTCTCTCCTCCTCCTCTCTCCTCTCTCCTCTCCTCCTCTCCTCTCCTCTCTCCTCTCTCCTCTCTCCTCTCCTCTCCTCTCCCTCCTCTCCTCTCCTCTCCTCTCCTCTCCTCTCCTCTCCTCTCCTCTCCTCTCCTCCTTCTCCTCTCCTCTCCTCCTCTCTCCTCTCCTCTTCTCCTCTCTTCCTCGAGTCCCCTCCTCGAGTCTCCTCTCCGAGTCTCCCTCTCCCCGAGTCTCCCTCTCCTCTCCTCTCCTCTCTCTCTCCCCGAGTTCCCTCTCTCTCCTCGAGTCTCCCTCCTTCGGGAGTCTCCCTCCTCGATCTCCTCTCTCTCTCCCTCCTCTCCCTCCTCTCCCTCCTCTCCTCTCCTCTCCTCTCCTCTCCTCTCCTCCTCCTCCTCTCCTTCTCCTCCTCCTCTTCTCCTCTCGAGGCTCCTCGAGTCTCCCCAGTCTCCCTCGAGTCTCCTCTCCTCTCCTCGAGTCTCCTCGAGTCTCTCCTCTCCTCGAGTCTCCCTCGGTCTCCTTCTCCCTCTCCCTCGAGTCTCCTTCTCCTCTCCCTCGAGGCTCCTCCCCCTCTCCCCCCCCTCTCTCCTCCCTCTCCTCTCCTCTCCTCCCCTCCTCTCCTCTCTCCTCTCCTCTCCTTCTCCTCTCCTCTCCTCTCCTCTCCTCTCCTCTCCTCTCCCTCCTCTCCTCTCCCTCCTCTTCTCCTCTCCTCTCCTCTCCTCTCCTCTCCTCCTCCTCTCCTCTCCTCTCCTCTCCTCTCCTCTCCTCCTCTCCTCCTCCTCTCTCCTCCCTCC
>NC_089912.1:70696133-70698633 GCF_040182565.1 Anser cygnoides
TCCTCTCCTCCTCCTCTCCTCCTCTTCCTCGAGCCCTCGAGCCTCTCCTCCTCCTCTCCTCGAGTCTCCTCTCCCTCGAGTCCCTCTCCTCGAGTCTCCTCTCCCTCGAGTCTCCTCTCCTCTCCTCTCCTCCTCTTCCTCTCCCTCTCCTCTCCTCTCCTCTCCTCTCCTCCCTCTCCTCTCCTCTCCTCTCCTCCTCCTCTCCTTTCTCCCTCTCCTCTCCTCTCCTCTCCTCCTCTCCTCTCCTCCTCCTCTCCTCTCCTCTCCTCCTCCTCTCCTCCTCCCTCTCCTCCTCCTCTCCCTCTCCTCCTCCTCTCCTCTCCTCTCCTCTCCTCGACTCCTCCTCTCCTCTCGAGTCTCCTCCTCCTCGAGTCTCCCTCCTCGTAGTTCTCCTCCTCCGGAGTCTCCTCTCCTCTCAGCCCTCCTCTCCTCTCCTCTCCTCGAGCTTCCCCACTCCTCGAGTCTCTTCTCCTCGGAGTCTCCTCTTCCTCTCCCTCGAGTCTCCTCTCCTCGAGTCGTAGCCCCTCGAGTCTCCTCTCCCTCCTTTCTATCTCCTCTCCCTCCCGGAGTCTCCCTCCTCGAGCCTCCTCTCCTCGGAGTCTCCTCTCCTCCTCCTCTCCTCCTCCTCCTCCTCTCCTGAGTCTCCTCTCCTGAGTCTCCTCTCCTCTCCTCTCCTCTCCTCCTCCTTCTCGAGTCTCTCCTCCCTCGAGTCTCCTCCTCTCCTCCTCTCCTCCTCTCCTCTCCTCTCCTCTCCGGAGTCTCCTCTCCTCGAGTCCTCTCCCTCTCCTCTCCTCTCCTCAGGTCTCCTCTCCTGGAGTCTCCTCCTCCTCCTTCCCTCCTCTCCTCGAGTCTCCTCTCCTCGAGTCTCCTCTCCTCTCCTCTCCTCTCCTCTCCTCTCCTCTCCTCGAGTCTACTTTACTCTCGAGTCTCCTCTCCTCTCCTCTCCTCTCCTCTCCTCGACTTCCCTCCTCAATCCCCTCCTCTCCTCTCGACTCGAGTCTCCTCTCTCGACTTCTCCTCCTCGACTCTCCTCTCCCTCCTCTCCTCTCTCCTCTCCCTCTCCTCCCTCCTCTCCTCTCCCTCTCTCCTCTCCTCTCCCTTCCTCCTCTCCTCTCCTCGAGTCCGAGTTCTCTCCCTCGAGTCTCCCTCCTCTCCTCGGGAGTCTCTCTCCCTCTCCTCTCCTCTCCTCTCCTCTCCTCTCCTCTCTCCGGAGTCTCCCTCTCCTCTCCTCTCCTCTCCTCTCCTTCTCCCTCTCCTCTCCTCTCCTCTCCTCTCCTCTCTCTCCTCCTCCTCTCCTCCTCCTTCTCCTCTCCTCCTCCTCTCCTCCTCTCCTCTCCTCTCTCCCTCTCCTCGAGTCTCCTCCCTCTCCTCGAGTCTCCTCTTCCTCGAGTTTCCTCGAGTCCCCAGTCTCCTCTCCTCGAGCTCTCTCCCCGAGTCTCCTCTCTCTCCTCTCCTCGAGTCTCCTCTCCTCGATCTCCTCCGTTCCTCGAGTTCCCTCTCCTCCTCTCCTCTCCTCTCCTCTCCTCCTCTCCTCCTCTCCCTCCTCTCCTCTCCTCTCCTCTCCTCTCTCCTCTCCTCTCCCTCTCCTCTCCTCTCCTCTCCTCTCTCCTCTCCTCTCCTCTCCTCTCCTCTCCTCCTGCCTCCTCCGAGTCTCCTCTCCTCAAGAGATCCTCTCCCTCTCCTCTCCTCTCCTCGAGTCTCTCCTCCCCTCTCCCTCCCTCTCCTCTTCTCCTCTCCTCTCCTCTCCTCTCCTCTCCCTCTCCTCCTCTCTCTCCTCTCTCCTCTCCTCTTCCCTCCTCTCCTCCTCCTCTCCTCTCCTCTCCTCTCCTCTCCTCTCCTCTCCTCTCCGAGTCTCCTCTCCTCTCCTCTCCTCTCCTCGAGTCTCCTCTCCTCTCCTCTCCTCTCCTCTCCTCTCCCTCTCCTCTCCTCCTCCTCCTCGAGCCTTCTCCGAGCCCTTCTCCTCGAGTCTCCTCTCCTCTCCTCTCTCGGTCCTCCTCTCTCTCTCTATCTCCCTCCTCCTCTCCTCCTCCTCGAAGTCTCCTCTCCTCTCCTCCGAGTCCATCCTCTCTCCCTCTCCCTCTCCCTCTCCTCTCTCCCTCTCCCTCAAACTCTCCTCCTCGAGTCTCCTCTCCCTTTCAGTCTCCTCTCCTCAGTCTCTCTCTCCTCGGAGTCTCCTCCTCGAGTCTCCTCTCGAGTCTTCCTCCCTCTCCTCGAGCTCCTCCTCCTCTCCTCTCGAGTCTCTTCGTCTCTCCCTCCCCTCTCCGAGTCTCTCTCTCCCTCGAAAGTCTCCTCTCCTCTCCTCCTCCTCCGAGTCCTCCTCTCCTCTCCCTCGAGTCTCCCCTCTCCTCGAGTCTCCTCTCCCGTTCTCCTCTCGACTCTCCTCTCCTCGTCCTCTCCCTCTCCTCCTCCTCCTCTCCTCTCCTCTCGACTCTCCTCTCCTCTCCTCCTCTCCTCTCCTCTCCTCTCCTCTCCTCTACCTCCTCCTCTCCCGAGTCTCCTC
>NC_089912.1:70701133-70708633 GCF_040182565.1 Anser cygnoides
ATATTAATATTAATAATAATAATAATAATAATATTAATAATAATAATAATATTAATAATAATAATAATAATAATATAATATATAATAATAATATTAATAATATTATTAATAATAATAATAATAAAAATAGGTGTATATATAAGTTAATAATAATAATAATATATATAATATTAATAGGATTAATAATAATAATATTAATAGGATTAATATATTAATAATATATAAATTAATAATAATAACTATTAATGTAAATATTAGTATTAGTATTAGTAATAGTAATAATATTAATATTATTATTATTATTATTAATAAATATATGTATATATAATAAATAATATATATATATGTATACCTTAATAATATGTCTCTCTCTCTCTCTCTCCCACACACACACACTGTCTCTCCCTCTCCTCTCCTCGAGTCTTCTTTCCTCTCCTCTCTCTCCTCCCTCTCCTCTCCTCGAAGTCCCTCTCCTCTCCTCTCCTCGAGTCTCCTCTCCTGGAGTCTCTCTCTCCTCCTCGAGTCTCCCCCTCTCCTCGAGTCTCCCTCTCTCTCTCCTCGAGTCTCCCTCTCCTCTCCTCCTCGGTCTCCTCTCCTCGAGTCTCCTCTCCTCGAGTCCTCACTCTCTTCTCTCTCGGAGTCTCCTCTCCTCTCCTCTCGAGTCCTCCCTCTCCTCGAGTCTCCCTCGAGTCTCCTCTCCTCTCCTTCGAGTCTCTCCCTCTCCTCGAATCTCCTCTCCTCGAGTCGAGTCCCCTCTCTCTCCTCAAGCCATCCTCTCCTCTCCTCGAGTCCTCTCCTCTCCTCTCCTCTCCTCTCCTCTCCTCTCCTCTCCTCCTCCTTCTCCTCTCCTCGAATCTCCCTCCTCCTCTCTCCTCTCCTCCCTCTCTCTCTCCTCTCCTCTCCTCTCCTCCTCTCCTCCTCCTCTCCTCTCCTCTCCTCTCCTCCTCTCCTCTCCTCTCCTCTCCTCTCTCCTCTCCTCGAGTCCTCTCCTCCTCCGAGTCTCCTCTCCTCTCCTCTCCTCTCCTCTCCTCGAGTTCCTCTCTCCTCCCCCCCTCTCCTCCTCTCCGGAGTCTCCTCTCCTCTCCTCCTCCTCTCCTCTCCTCCTCTCTCCTCTCCTCGAGTCTCCTCTCCTCCTCTCCCTCTCCTCCTCCTCTCCTCTCCTCGAGTCTCCCTCTCCTCCTCTCCTCTCCTCCTCTCTCTCCTCTCCCTCTCCTCTCCTCTCCTCTCCTCTCCTCCTCTCCTCTCCCCTCTCCTGCGATCTCCTCTCCTCCTCTCCTTCTCCTCGAGTCTCCTCTCCCTCCTCTCTCCTCTCCTCTCCTCGAGTCTCCTCTCCTCTCCTCTCCTCTCCTCCTCTCCTCCAAGTCTCCTCCTCCCGAGTCTCCCTCTCCCTCGAGTCTTCCTCTCCTGGAGTCTCCTCTCCTCGAGTTCTCCTCTCTCCCTCGAGTCTCCTCCTCGAGTCTTCCCTCTCCTCTTCCTCTCCCTCTCCTCGAGTCTCCTCCTCACCGAGTCTCTTCTCCTCGAGTCTCCTCCTCCTCTCCTCGAGTCTCCTCTCTCTCGAGTCTCCTCGAGTCTCCTCTCCCTCGAGTCCTCTCCTCCTCGAGTCCTCTCCTCGAGTCTCTCACTGCTCCGAGTCTCCTCGAGTCCCCTCCTCTCCTCCTCTCTCTCCTCTCCTCGAGTCTCCTCTCCTCTCCTCTCCTCTCGAGTCTCTCCTCCTCCTCTCCTCTCCTCTCCCTCTCCTTCTCCTCCCCTCCTCTCCTCGGGTCCTCCTCTCCTCCTCCTCTCTCCCTCGAGTCCTCTCCTGAGTCTCCTCTCCTCGAGTCCTCTCCTCCTCTCCCTCTCCTCTCTCCTCGAGTCTCCTTCCTCTCCTCTCTCCTCGAGTCCTCTCCTCTCCTCTCCTCTCCCTCTCCTCCTCCTCGAGTCCTCTCCTCTCCTCCTCCTCTCCTTCTCTCCTCTCCTCGAGTTCCTTCTCTCTCCTCGAGTTCTCCTCCTCGAGTCTCCTCTGCTCGAGTCTCCTCTCCTCAGTCTCCTCTCTCTCCTCTCCTTCCTCCTCTCCCTTCTCCGAGTCTGAACCTCTCCTCGAGTCTCCTCTCCTCTCCTCCTCTCCTCTCTCCTCTCCTCTCCTCTCCTCTCCTCTCGAATCTCCCTCTCCTCGAATCCTCTCCTCTCCTCTCCTCTCCTCTCCTCTCCTCTCCTCTCCTCTCCCTCTCCTCTCCTCTCCTCTCCTTCCTCTCCTCCAGTCTCCTCTCCTCTCCTCTCCTCTCTCCTCTCCTCTCCTCGAGTCTCCTCTCCCTCTCCTCTCCTCTCCTCGAGTCTCCTCTCCTCGAGTCTCCTCTCCTCGAGTCTCCTCTCCCTCCTCGAGTCTCCCCTCTCCTCGGAGTCCTCCTCTCCTCGAGTCTCCCTCTCCTCGAGTCTCCTCTCCCTCTCTCCCTCGAGTCTCTCCGAGTCTCCCTCCTCCTCTCCTGATCTCCTCTCTCCTCTCCTCGAGTCTCCTCTCTCCTCGAGTCTCCTCTCCTCGAGTCTCCTCTCCTCTCCTCCTCTCCTCCCTTCTCCTTCTCCTCTCCTCTCCTCTCCTCCTCCTCCTCTCTCTCCTCTCCTCTCCTCCTCCTCTCCCTGTCTCTCTCTCCTCGGGAGTCTCCTCCTTCTTCCTTCCTAGCCCTCTCGGAGTCTCCCTGTCTCCCTCCCCGAGCCCCTCCCCAGTCTCCCTCTCCTCTCCTCTCCTCTCCTCTCCTCTCCTCTCTCGGGAGTTCTTCTCCTCCTCCGAGTCTCCTCTTCTCCTCTCCTCTCCTCTCCTCTCCTCGGGAGTCTCCTCGAGTCTCCTCTCTCCTCTCCTCGAGCCTTCCTCTCCTTCTCCTCTCGGCTCGAGTCTCCTCTCCTCCTCTCCCTCTCCTCTCCTCTCCTCTCCTCTCCTCTCCTCTCCTCTCTCTCCTCCTCTCCTCTCCTCCTCCTCGAGTCTCCTCTCCTCCTCCCTCTCCTCTTCCTCTCGAGTCTCTCTCTCCTCTCCTCTCTCCTCTCCTCTCCTCGAGTCTCCTCTCCTCGAGTCTCCTCTCCTCTCTCCTCTCCTCTCCTCTCCTCTCCTCTCCTCTCCTCTCCTCTCCTCTCCTCTCTCTCTCCTCTCCTCTCCTCTCCTCTCCTCTCCTCTCTCCCTCTCCTCCTCTCCTCTCCTCTCCTCTCCTCTCCTCTCCCTCTCCTCTCTCCTCTCGGGAAGTCTCCTCTCTCTCGAGTCTCCCTCTCCTCGAGTCTGCCTCTCCTCGAATCTCCTCTCTCTCTCCTCTCCCTCAAGTCTCCAGTCTCCTCTCCTCAAGTCTCCTCTCCTCAAGTCTCCTCTCCTCTCCTCTCCCTCTCCTCTCCTCTCCTCTCCTCTCCTTCTCCTCTCCTCTCCTCTCCTCCTCCTCTCTCTCTCCTCCTCCTCTCCTCTCCTCTCCTCCTCCTCTCCTCCTCCTCTCCTCTCCTCTCCTCTCCCTCTCCTCCTCTCTCCTCGAGTCTCTCTCTCGGAGTTCCTCTCCTCTCCTCTCCTCTCCTCTCCTCCGAGTCTCCTTCTCCCCCTCCTCTCCTCTCGAGTCTCTCCTCTCCTCGAGTCTCCTCTCCTCTCGAGTCTCCTCTCCTCTCCTCTCCTCTCCTCGAGAGTCTCCCTCTCCTCGAGTCCTCCTCCTTCTCCTCTCCTCTCCTCTCCTCTCCTCTCCTCTCCTCTCCTCCTCTCCTCCTCTCCTCTCCTCTCCTCTCCTCTCCTCTCCTCCTCCTCCTCCTCTCCTCCTCCCTCTCTCCCTCTCCTCTCCTCTCCTCTCCTCCTCTCTCCCTCTTCCTCTCCTCTCCTCCTCCTCTCCTCTCTCTCCTCTCCTCTCCTCCTCGGAGTCTCCTCTCCTCTCGAGTCTCCTCGCGTCTCCTTCCTCCTCGGAAGTCTCCTCTCCTCGAGTCTCCTCTCCCTCGAACTCTCCCTCTCCTCGAGTCTCCTCTCCTCTCCCTCTCCTCTCCCCTCTCCTCGAATCTCCTCCTCCTCCCTTCTCCTCTCCTCCTCCTCTCTCCTCTCCTCCTCTCCTCTCCTCCTCCTCTCTCCTCTCCTCTCCCTTCTCCTCTCCTCCTCCTCTCCTCTCCTCGTCTCCTCCTCTCCTCGGAGTCCTCCCTCCTCGGAGAGTCCTCTCTCGAGCCTCCGAGCCCTCCTCCTCCTCGAGTTTCCTCCTCGAGTCTCCTCCTCTTTGTTCTCTCCCTCCGAAGTCTCCTCTCCTCTCCTCTCCTCTCTCTCTCCTCTCCTTCTCCTCTCCTCTCCTCTCCCTCCTCTCCCTCGAGTCTCCTCTCCTCGAGTCTCCTCTCCTCGAGTCTCCTCTCCTCGAGTCTCCTCTCCTCTCCTCTCCTCTCCTCCTCCTCTCCTCTCCTCCTCCTCTCCTCTCCTCTCCTCTCTTCCTTCTCCTCCTCCTCCTCCTCCCTCCTCCTCTCCTCTCCTCTCCTCCTCGAGTCTCTCCTCTCCTCTCCTCTCCTCTCCTCGAAGTCTCTCCTCTCTCTCTCCTCTCCTCTCCTCTCCTCTCCTCCTCTCTCTCTCTCGAATCTCCTCTCCCTCGAATCTCCTCTCCTCTCGAATCTCCCTCTCCTCTCCTCCTCTCCTCTCCTCGAATCTCCTCTCTCTCTCCTCTCTCTCTCTCTCTCCTCTCCTCTCCTCTCCTCGAGTCTCCTCTCCTCTCCTCTCCTCTTCCTCTTCTCCTCTCCTCTCCTCGAGTCTCCTCTCTCCTTTTCGGAAGTCCTCTCCTCTCCTCGAGTCTCCTCTCCTCAGTCTCCTCTCCTGATTCTCCTCCGAATCTCTCTCCTCTCCTCTCCTCCTCCTCTCTCCGAATCTCCTCCTTCTCCTCCTCGAGTCTCCTTCCTCCTCTCCTCTCCTCCTCTCCTCTCCTCTCCTCGAGTCCTCTCCTCTCCCCGAGTCTCTCTTCCTCGAGTCTCCTCTCCTCCGGGAGTCTCCTCTCCTCGAGTCTCCTCTCCTCTCCCCTCTCTCTCCTCTCCTCTCCTTCTCCTCTCCTCTCCTCTCCTCTCCTTCTCCTCTCCTCTCCTCTCCTCCTCCTTCTCCTCTCCTCCTCCTCTCCTCTCCTCTCCTCTCCTCTCCTCTCCTCTCCTCTCCTCTCCTCTTCCTCTCCTCTCCTCTCCTCTCCTCTCCTCTCTTCTCCTCTTCCTCTCCTCTCTCCCTCTCCTCTCCCTCTCCTCTCCTCTCCTCTCCTCTCCTCCTCCTCGAGTCTCCTCAGTCTCCTCTCCTCGAGTCTCTCTCCTCTCCTCTCCTCTCCTCTCTCGAATCTCCTCTCCTCGAATCTCCTCTCCTCCCTCCTCTCTCCTCCTTCTCCTTCTCCTCTCCTCTCCCTCTCCCTCTCCTCCTCCTCTATATCGAGTCTCCTTCTCCCTCTCCTCGAAGTCTCCCTCCCTCTCCCTCTCCTCTCTCCTCTCCTCGAATCTCCTCTCCTCTCCTCTCCTCTCCTCTCCTCTCCCTCTTCTCCTCCTCTCCTCTCCTCTCCCCTCTCCTCTCCTCCCCTCTCCTTCTCCTCCTCGAATCCTCTCCTCCTCCTCTCTCTCTCCTCTCCTCTCCTCTCCTCTCCTTCTCTCCTCTTCCCTCTCCTCTCTCCTCTCCTCTCCTTCTCCTCTCCCTCTCCCTCTCTCTCCTCTCCTCTCCTCTCCTCTCCTCTCCTCTCCTCTCCTCTCCCTCTCCTTCCTCCTCCTCTCCTCTCCTCTCCTCTCTCTCTCCTCTCCTCCTCCTCCTCTTCTCCTCTCCTCTCCTCTCCTCCTCCTCCGAGCCTCTCCTCTCGGGAGTCTCTCTCTCCTCTCCTCTTCCTCTCCCTCGAGTCTCCTCAGTCCTCTCCTCGAGTATCCTCTCCTCTTCTCCTCTCTCCTCTCCTCTCCTCGAATCTCCTCTCTCGACCTCTCCGACTCTCCTCTCCCTCTCCTCTCTCCTCTCCTCTCCTCTCCTCCTCTCTCCCTCTCCCTCTCCCTCTCCTTCTCCTCTCCTCCTCCTCTCCTCTCCTCTCCTCCCTCCTCTCCTCTCCTCTCCTCTCCTCCTCCTCCCTCCTCTCCTCCTCTCCTCTCCTTCTCCTCCTCCTCTCCTCCCTCTCCTCCTCTCTCCTCCAGTCCTCCTCTCCTCTCCTCTCCTCCTCTCCTCTCCTCGAGTCTCCTCTCCTCTCCTCTCCTCAGTCTCCTCAAGTCTCCTCGAGATCTCTCACAGCTCTCCTCTCCTTTGGAGTCTCCCTCTCCCCTCCTCTCCTTCTCCTCTCTCCTCTCCTCTCCTCTCCTCTTCCTCTCCTCTCCCTCTCCTCTCCTCTTCCTCTCCTTGTTTTCTCCCTCTCGAGTCTCTCTCTCGGAGTCTCCTCTCCTCTCCTCCCCCTTTCTCCTCCTCTCTCTTCTCCTCTCCTCTCCTCTCCTCTCTCCTCTCCTCCTCTCTCCTCTCCTCTCCTCTCCTCCTCCTCTCCTCTCCTCTCCTCCTCCTCCTCCTCTCCTCTCCTCTCCTCCTCTCTCTCCTCTCCTCTCCCTCTCTCCCTCTCCTCTCTCCCTCTCCTCTCCCTCTCCTCCTCTCCTCTCCTCTCTCCTCGGTCTCTCTCTCTCGCAGCCCTCTCCTTTGTCAGTCTCTCCTCGAGTCTCCCTCCCTCCCTCCGGAGTCTCCTCTCCTCTCCTCTCCTCCTCCTCCTCCTCTCCTCCTCTCCCTCTCCTCCTCTCCTCTCCTCTCCTCTCCTCTCCTCCTCCTCTCCTCTCCTCTCCTCTCCTCTCCTCTCGAGTCTCCTCTCCTCTCCTCTCCTCTCCTCTCCTCTCCTCTCCTCTCCTCTCCTCTCCCTCTCTCTCTCCTCTCCTCCTCTCCTCTCGAGTCCTCCTCTCTCCTCCTCTCCTCTCCTTCCTCCTTCTCCCTCTCCTCTCCCCGAGTCCCTTCTCTCTCCTCTCCTCTCCTCTCCTCTCCTCTCCCCTCTCGCAGTCTCCTCGAGTCTCCTCGAGTCTCCCTCTCCGAGTCGAGTCTTCTCCCGGAGTCTCTCCCTACTCGAGTTCTGCTCCTCGAGTCTCCTCTCCTGGAAGTCTCTCTCTCTCGAGTCTCTCTCTCCTCGAGCTCTCTCCGAGCTCTCCTCCCCGAGCCTCCTCCGGAGTCCTCTCCTCGGGAGTCTCCCCGGAGTCTCCTCTCCTCTCCTCAGAGTCTCACTGTCGAGTCTTCCTCCTCCCTCCTCTCCTCCTCCTCTCCCTCTCCTCTCCTCTCCCTCTCCTCTCCTCGAGTCTCCTCTCCCTCTCCTCCCTCCTCCTCTCCTCGAGTCTCCTCTCCTCTCCTCTCCTCTCCCTCTCCCTCTCCCTCTCCTCCTCCTCTCCTCTCCTCTCCTCTCCTCTCCTCCTCTCTCCTCTCTCCTCTCCTCTCCTCTCCTCTCCTCCTCCTCTCCCTCTCCCTCCTCTCCTCTCTCCTCTCTCCTCTCCTCTCCTCTCCTCTCCCTCCCTCCTCTCCTCTCCTCTCCTCTCCCTCCTCCTCTCCTCCTCCTCTCCTCTCCTCTCCCTCTCCTCTCCTCCCTCGAG